>NW_024081663.1:0-2083 GCF_003009895.1 Hyaena hyaena
AAAAAAAAAAAAGAAAAAAGAAAATCAGGCAAGAGGAAGGGGGGGACATTGAAGTTGATATTTTAAGCATAACAACAATAAAAGTGGAGACCATGTGGAGTCCAATCCCTTCTCCTAAAAGGATTATTAATTTACTTGAAATAAGAAAATGTGGACACTGCTTCTTGTGTTTATTTTCTTAATTTTTTATTATATTACATATGAAATGTCAGACTGATTCAGACTAAAGGAAAATATTTAGGTCCATGAGTGGATTCAGGATCCAGGTGGAGGTAGGGAACTGAAGTGAGCTGAAAAATCAGTGAGAAAGTTGGGTTTGCTAATTTATCACCCCTTTTACTGATGGATTTCTTCTGAGAGTTTTCTTTTCTCTCTGAAGTGAGTTTTCTTAAATGCAAACATATTTTTTTGCTATATAATGAGTTTGCAAAACAAAAACTAAACACTCTATGTTGCAATCCTTCTTGGAGGGCATTTGGGTGACATTTATTATCCCTAAATGGTTCACTTCATAATGAGACCCAGAACACCAAAAACTTCTGCAGTTAAGCAGTTTTTTACTTCTTCGGACCACTCCCAGGACTCTGTAGGGAAAAGAATTCATAGGATGAGCATCCTTTAGAGATCATAATGTGCTCTTCTGCTACTCTTTATATCTCATGAAAGAGTGGAAAACGTTGACAAGATAGAAAATGAGTTTATATTCTATCAGTGTGTTTATATGCACTACCAGTGCATTTACCAACTTGCCATATGCTTTAGTACAAATCTCTTGTTTTTTTGTTATTAATTTTTTAACGTTTTTATTTATTATTGAGAGACAGAAAGAGACAGAGCCTGAGCATGAGAGGGGCAGAGACGGGGAGATACAGAATCTGAAGGAGGCTTCAGGCTTTCAGCTGTCAGCACAGAGAGGAACTCGGGGCTCAAACTCACAAACCGCGAGATCATGACATGAGCCGAAGTGGACGCTTAACTGACTGAGCCACCCAGACGCCCCAAATCTCTTCTATTTTCAAGGGGAGGATCATGCATTTGACAGGACAAAAACAGAAATTATCATTAATAGAAATATTCTTTAAGCTTTTGTTAAATGGAAGAATGTTAGAAATAGTTTGCAATAATAATAAAGGAACAAAAAAAGACTAAAATACTGAACATATAAACTTATTTTTAATAAGAATAAACATGGAGCAACTTTTCTTGAACATTTTCTGTAACACATTTTTGTAAGTTAAATGGGCAGAGAACCATTATGGGTTATAGAATTACTTTCAAAGCCTCTGGCTGGACTTTTTAAAATGCACGATCATGGGGCGCCTGGGTGGCTTAGTCGGTTAAGCGTCCGACTTTCACTTAGGTCATGATCCCGCGGTTCGTGGGTTTGAGCCCCGCGTCGGGCTCTGTGCTGACTGCCAGCTCAGAGCCTGGAGCCTGTTTCAGTCTGTGACTCCCTCTCTCTCTGACCCTCCCCTGCTCATGCTGTCTCTCTCTCTCTCCTAGAAATAAATAAAACATTAAAAAAAAATAAAATGTACGATCATGAAGTAAAATTTTACTATGATGAAATTATTTAAATGTGATCAAGTTGCTTTAAGGATACTAATCACAATGGAAAATTTCCAGGTATTTAATAGCTGTTTCTATTTCTAATTTCCCTCATAGTAGATATTTTAACCTCTTTTATTTATTTATTTATTTATTTATTACAAATACTTTATTGTCAAATTAGTTTCCACATAACATCCAGTGCTCATCCCCACAAATGTCCTCCTCCATGCCCATTCCCCCTCCCCTCCACATCCATCAGTCTCAGTTTTTGTCAGCATTCAAGAGTCTCTCATGGTTTGCCTCTCTCGCTTTCCCCCACCATTTCCCCCCTTCTTCTCCCCCTTGTTCCTCAGTTAAGTTCCTCCTAATCCTCTTATACGTGCAAACATATGATATTTGTCCTTCTCTGCCTGACTTATTTCGCTCAGCATAACACCCTCAAGGTCCATCCATGTTGCTACACATGGCCAGATTTCATTGTTTCTCATTGCCATGTAGTATTCCATGGTATAGATAAACCACATCTTCTTGA